>NW_027210622.1:4470000-4487500 GCF_029030835.1 Brachyistius frenatus
TCAACAGGCTTTTAATTCAAGCCCTTTACAGAGGAGACGGTATAAAAAGGCTGCCCTGGGGCGTGCGTGCACGGACACACACACACACACACACACACACACACACACACACACACACACACACACACACACACACACACACACACACACACACACACACACACACACACACACACACACACACACACACACACACACATCCATGCACAGGCACACACACAAATGGACACATGGACCAACACAGGAATAACCACACACATAAACAAACTCGACAGAACACACACATACACATTATCAAGCAGGGTTTTTTTTAGATAAAGACACACACACCCTGTTCTTCTCAGGTTAATGTGCAGATGCTAAGTGGTATCTAAGAGACACCAGTAATTATACACACACACACACACACACACACACACACACACACACACACACACACACACACACACACACACACACACACACACACACACACACACACACACACACACACACACACACACACACACACACACACACAGAGAGAGAGCAATCAGGGAGGGAAATCCCTGATTGCTGAGTTTATTATTCTGTGTTGACTCCATAGAAATAAGACTTTTTTTTTCTACATAACCTTACTGTCCTCTTTCTTTCTCTGTCGTCTTCAGTCTTCTGTTTATTCTTCGTCCTCTTCATTTTCTTATCTGTCTGTCGGTCACGCCTGGCTGCCATTCTGTCATCGGCCTCTGTTGCTCTTTCTCTTAAAGCTCTTAGCGGCCCTCGGGGCTCAACTTATAATATTACAGTACACCTCAAATCTCTTTCTGCCTGCCTTTTTTTTCTCCTCATACACACAGACACACACAAACGCACACACTAATGGAGGGAAGACATACAATAGCAGCACTAAGTGAGCACAGAGCCTCTGGACACAGAAAGAAGAGCCTCTTAAAGAGCCTTTTGGGTCTCTGTCACACAGACAAACAGCAGCTGTATGTGTGCGTGTAGATTAACATCTTGGACCTCTGGCCAGATCAAAAAGCACATGTGGTGACTGTGTTACAATGACCTTCCATTAATAAGCCCTTTTGGGAGCAATTAGCAAACAATAGTCGCTCAGAAGATGATTTGAGTTTTACAACAAGCTGAAATGCATCGTCAGATCTGTCACTCAGCTGATGCTTATTTTTTTTTTTTTTTTTTTAATATTAATGGATCCCAGGAAGATTAGTATCTGCTAGGCTAGCTAAAATAAATCCTAATAAAGCAGACAGTATCACCTACACTGAATATTAACGCCAGCACACACTGACAGACTGACTACACAACAAGCACAAACAGAACAATTTACACATCCTCATTGAAAACCAGCCTCAAGCAAACCAAAGAACAAACTGGTTCCTCCGCACTGCAGCATACTGCATGCTGTGTATGCACGAGAGGCTGTGCATCTGTGTGTGTTTGAAATGCATAATAGTTAACTATATCACCCCTTAACTAAGGGAAATACCCACTGCACGTTTCAATTATGTATGTGTGCGTGTTTGTGTGTGTTTACGCGTGTTTGTGTGCATGTGTACGTGCATGCATAAGCGTGGCGGGGCGTTAGGAACTGCTCTATTGATGAGAGAATGAAGTCATTTTTCAATGTGGGGTTAAGCGCTGCATTATTGCCGCCTCATTTGGCTGCTGTGGGCCACCATAGCCCTCCTGTCTGGTTTCCATGGCACAGAGTGAGAACAGAGCGGGGAATGTCCCTGCTTACCAGACTGCAAGTTCATCCATCAGCTCACACACACACACACACACACACACACACACACACACACACACACACACACACACACACACACACACACACACACACACACACACACACACACACACACACACACACACACACACACACACACACACACACACACTTGCAGGAGCAGGCAATAAGGGCTTATCCAACTCACAGTCAACTTTCCCACAAAGTTGCAACAAATCAAGAACAGCAACGCTAAGTCTCCTAAAGCCAGCCAATATCACATTATGCACTAGTTGCGTTCGGGTGTACAGTGGTGTGCGGCTGTCAAACCAATTCACCTCAGAGTATAAAGTTTCTGCTTCTGCCACAGTTCACACTCCATTGTAAACAAAGGAAATCTCAGAGTCCATAATGCTACTAAAAGGAAATGTTTTCAACAGTCTGTGTTTACTGCTCAGCTTCCCGCATGACCTTCCCGTATGTGTTTTGTTTGAATGAGCTGAGATTTGTTCTGCGCTGGTGTGCTTCAGGAACACTGTAGGAATTGTTTGCAGTAATGGGATGGGACGAGCAGGCTTAATGTGCACATGCATCTTTGTGTGTGAGTGTTTGGGGGTGGGGTGAGGTGGGTGTGTGTTGGCTGTTTGAACAAGCACTGAACATGAGCCAACCAAGTTAGTTCAGATGATAATGACATTCCTCTGGTGATACCTACAGAGCAGATTCACTGTAAGGACTGAGAGATGGATGAACTGTCCTCTTTCATTCATGTGAACTCTGAAAATGTTCTTGTTCAGCAGAAACATCCTACAAGCTGGGTCCCTCTTTCACTTCCCCTCTTTTTTCTTTTAATCCCGCTGAGGTCAAGTCCTTCTTCTTCTCCTGGTTTACTGTAAACATCTCCATGTATCACTGTCATATCAGCACATTCATCGTCTATAGAGGGGCCGGTATCCCTGCAGAGCACTATTCACATTCATTCACATGCTCACAATGAGCACAGGGTGCATGCACACACATAAGCACACATGCACACATGCATTTATGTATGCATGTGGGCACACATGCCAGCACACACGCACAAACATCTACAACCTCTTGTGCCCCAGCCTGTGTGACTTTTTTATTTTTTGAAATCCATTTATCATGCAGACACAAAAGAACAGGAGTGCACACATATACACACATATGAACACACATATATACAGTATATATATATATATATACCAGCTGTTAAACACAGTATACAGAGTGCTGTGCTTAATCATGAATGGCAAATTTAATACAAAGTTGGAAGACCTTTCTCACTAAGAAAGTGGAATATATTTTCTATACATCTATATCTTCACAGAATCTGATGGTACATAACCTTGGATGTTCCTTATGTATACACACTGATCTCAATAGTGATAGATTTAGTATGACCCACTTTTCTTAGACTCCTTTATCAAATTTATCCAAGTATTTAAGTGGAGTTGGAATTCCTGGCATAACTTCATGTACTTCCAGAGAGAAGGAAAAAGAGTTTTGACCTTTTCAGTATTTGAGCATTTATACAAATACATTTCAGGAGACTCAAAAAAATGTAAGTGCTTAGAGTGCAGAGGAGTGATTTATTAGTTTAATTTATTTTTGCTGCTCGATGTTTGGTTAGCATCACTGTGTTTTGCACAAAGCGTTGTATTTTGGTTGTTTTCGGGTATTTCTTAAAAAAATAAGTATTGATTTCAATGAGACTAGGTGGAGGAAACGATCTATAAATTACATGCCCACAGGCATTTACATGGAGACACTCACAAACTGTAGGGGCCCCATGAAGCAGAGACGATCCACTTGGATCCATCTCTACTTCCCCTGCATCTATAAAAAGCCTGGTGTCACATAGTGAGCTCCCCTGTCTTCTTTCCCAGACTCCCTGACGAGGTGTCAACCCTTCTCAGCTGCACCTGACACAGAAGCCACATACCAAACATCCTCATTCCTGTTTGTGTGTGTCTGTGGGAGCCCATGTTGCTTCCGTTATCACCTCCCTATTTGCGGTTTCTCTGTTTGTCCATCATGTAAAGACCTAACAGACAAATTAAATTGCTACATATGGTTCACAGAGAACCAGAGCAAAAGGCGAAGTCGCTGTGTTTGCTCTGGCCTCTTACTCATCATACTGAGAGGCATTTGGTTCGAGCCTATTGCACTGACAATCAAAATGCCTCGTTGCAGTGCTATCACCACACAGCAGCACCCCTGGCAACTGTATTACACCCATTCAAAGGGCACATAACTTTATTAACTCACACACAGTATGAGATGTCTCTAAAAGCAGCAGGCCGTGCAGGCTGCCTGCCACCCTGATAACATAACTTTATTAGCCCGTCTATGGACACAGTTGCACACAGCCGCCGTGCAAGCTCAGCAAGTTCATTAAGTCGTTCATGGCTGGCCTTCAAATCAACACAACTTTAATACTAGCAGCACTGCCAGACATGATCCCAGCAGTGGTCACTCGTCAGCTGCCAAAGAAAAGACTTGTAGGACAGTATGGAGGGAAAAGAGGGGCCAAAGCTGAGAGGCGGACTGGAAGTGTGCTTTCCATGCATGTTCTGTCAAAGAAACCAATGTAAATGCCTTCAACTCCTATTTTATCCTTTTAATGTCAACCTCTGAAAATACATTGCTCTGTACAGTGAAGGTCAAACATGTTAGAGAAGTAGCTTTGGCTAAAAAAAAAAAAATAGTTTTGAGTCAAGGGGGGCTTAAGTAAGTCATGTATACCCCTTTTTTCCCCCCAGCTTTTTGACAGATTTTCTCACAAAATAAGCCAATTTTTTTTTAAGGAACAGATTAGCAGTAAGTAGAGCTCAAAAATACCCCTAGTAAAAGAAAAGAAAAAAAGCAGAGAAACACTAATAAATACTATTTTTTTTAATTTGTAAGAAATTACCTTCATACAACAGATGCATTAAAACAAACAACAAATGCACTTTTCTTTTTTTTTTTTGCATAGAGCATGTGAGCACATATAAGGATGAGGATACACACACAGTACACACATGCATGCGCACACACACACACACACACACACACACACACACACACACACACACACACACACACACACACACACACACACACACACACACACACACACACACACACACAGTTGGACGCCTCGACTCAGTACCATGTGGCATTTGCTTATTGAATACTTTCCTCCGGAACACATTCATAATTGATGGCGAGATTGGATCTGTCTCCACAACACACCCACCCTGACCCCCCCCCTCCCATCGTCTTCCTCTCGGCTCCCTTCCCCACATCCCTCTCAGCCTTTTTATTTCTTCACTTCAATAAACACTTCACATACTGTGGCAAAAACACAGAGCAAAAGAGAAAGAGCTTCTTTTAAAAAAAAAATTTCAGTAGACTTAAAGAAAGTAAAATAAATTGATACTGCAACCCTTTTTCTCCTCCCTGTCTCTCTCTCACTCTCCAGGGATTCCGGAGTAAGTGATGTTACTAATTGACCAATCAGATTGCACTAACAAGCTGTCAGACTGTGTTAGGATCATCCGCCAATCACGGCCGGCTGAGTTGTCTCCCTGGGCAACTGTTAGCCAATGACCTGCAAGAATCTGACTAGGAGCGACCGCAATCAACCACCAGAAGCTGATATACAAAGTCCAAACCACATATATGCACACACAACAAGAGACACGCACAAACATGAGCTGCAAAAGTGACAGTGGAGGCAAGACAGTTATCTACAAAGGGTGAATAATACGTGTGTGTGTGTGTGTGTGTGTGTGTGTGTGTGTGTGTGTGTGTGTGTGTGTGTGTGTGTGTGTGTGTGTGTGTGTGTGTGTGTGTGTGTGTGTGTGTGTGTTTGTGTGCACCATTACTCAAAAGCCATGTTGCTCAGGAACAAAGACTTTGCTGTCCATTAGTGACGAAAAGCTTGAGGGCAAGTACACAAACACACATACACAAATACACAAACACACACTGAGTTTTGTTCATTTCAGTGTCTCTTAAAACCATCTCTGCCCTGAGCATGTAAAAAGTCACAGCAGCCTTTTTATGCTGTCAGTTCTTTCTTTCTCTTTCATCTCCTCTACCTCTTTCTCTCCGTCTCCATCACTGTGCGGGTCCTTAACCTCCTTTCCTCTTTTAATTTGCCCTCCTGACTGCCTCTTCTCCCCTTTCACCACAACTTTCCTGCCTCAACCTACTGCTCTGTATCTTTGCCCTCTCTCTTCTTTAATCTTTTCTTCATCTCACCTCTCTGTCCTCTCCGTCTCTTACCATCAAACCAGTCGTCCATTTTGGAATAAGTCTTTACTTTCTCATCCTCTTTCTAACTCCTCTCTTCCCTTCTGTCCAGCCCTGTTTCCTTCAATCACCCTGAGGGGGAAGGAGTTGTAAAGATGCCACTGCTTTTAAGTGACAGCGGGTTTGCCTCTTCAGGCCCCAGACATGGTCAGTGGAGCCTATGTTATTAACACACACGCACGCGCGCGCGCACACACACACACACACACACACACACACACACACACACACACACACACACACACACACACACACACACACACACACACACACACACACACACACACACACACACACACACACACAGCTCCTGTCCCACGACCACAGTGGCAATCAAGGATTGACACACTCGTACACATATGCACAGGCAGCTTGTTAGTATGTTAATTTCCACTGTGGATATAAATGATCATCTGAGCGCAAACAAACACACACAGCAGACATCTGCTCCACCGAGGTGCGTGTGTTAGCAAGTATGTGTGTGTGTCTGCATTATTGCTCTCTTTTACATGTCACAAGAGAAGATAATGTTCATTCTTCACTGTGAAAAAAACATGCATCACTCAAACACACTCAGACATATACCCACACAGTCATGTTTCCATCACTTCAGTAGGCATTACCTTGACTTCCATTAATTTCAAGGCAACTTCCTCAAACTCTGATCATAAGTACCTTTTGCCAAAACCGAACCCTAACTTTAACCTGAGTCTTATATATACAAAAGTTTCATGATTTACACTAAAGCGACTTGGTTTTTGTCCCCACAATGTGACTCTTTAAATAGATTTACAGTATGTCCCCACAATATGCTTAATACCAGTAAACACACACAGTCATACCAGCAGTAGGAAAACCAGAGCCCTGGGATCAGTGGAAAAAAAACTAAGAGCATGACGATAGCTGGCATTCCAGGGAATGCTGCAATACCTCATAGCACACAAGCGCACACGCACACTTACACATACAGAGGAACACACTGAAAGAGAAGATGCTTGTGTAATGGAGACAGATAGAAGAGTAATCCCAATTTCATCTTTCTAGAAGGGTAGTGGATTAGAGGAGGATTAGGACAGTATCATGACAAGATTATGATACTTTAAATCCATTACTCCCTTTTCTGTCTTTTTGTCCAGGAGAGCGTGCATGCGTGTGTGTGTTTGTGTGCAATTGAGTTAATGAGATCTACAGGATGAAAACGTGTAGCGTCGGCTGAGCTTTTTCCTTGGGGAGAAAGCAAATGTAGGGAAATGTGTGTGTGTGTGTGTGTGTGTGTGTGTGTGTGTGTGTGTGTGTGTGTGTGTGTGTGTGTGTGTGTGTGTGTGTGTGTGTGTGTGTGTGTGTGTGTGTGTGTGTGTGTGTTGGGGGTGTACGTTGGGTTGCGGGGGTTCAGATGTATTTCTGATGCTTCATGCCACATATGGGTCACTGCTGCTTTCCCCCGGGGGTATAGGGGGGGTTAGAAATTGGGGTTTCAGGGAGGGGGAGACGAGGAACATTACTTGTCTTAAATCAGTATTTCAACCAAGGTTCACTGAGCTTTTGAATGATGAGACACTCACTTGCACGGGCAAATCTGGGGAGGTGCCCAGTGCAGTCGCTCGTAAGTGAATTGCAATTATGATGAGCAAATGGAAGATGGTAACGACCAGATCGGCAAATAGGAAACAGACCTCCACCGGAGTGCTTTCAACTTGGCTTACAGTGTGTGTCTGTGTACGGTCACAGCGCAGGCGGCGTGGAGAGCTGTTAAGTTTATGGGCTATGTGAGAAGGCAGGAACGAGAGGTCTGACAGTGTGTTGTTATTTTTGGTCCGTGGTTCTTCGGTAACTAAAGGCAGGCAGACAGACGGACAGACAGCCTCACAGGACTGGAAAGTTAAATGATCATAAACATATTTTTCAAAGTTCAAGCTGTTAATTAGGAGTCACCAAACCTATAATATATATTAATGCAACCCATGTCCACAAACCTTTGTATTCCAGTGGAAAAACAATGTTCAACACTTGGTTGAGTTGCATAATTTATCACAGTGAATGCCAAGTCTCTAGTTATCTATTTCTTTTAAAAGTGCAGAAATAAGTCTGAAATTAAAGGGCGTACTGTACACAGGTTTGACTAGTGGGTCTTTCCATGTACTGAAACAAATAGTCAGATGAAAAGAGACTACAGAGATTTTAAAAAGTGACAGCAGGAAAATCACAGGTGTAAATCATAAAATTTCTGATAGTTCAGTTCCATGTATCTGCTTTAGTTTCACAGTCCTGCTGTTGTCCTGTCCTACTGGGACACTACACAAAAATAGAGCCACTGTTAATGTTATTAGTGACACCCGTGCTTTTCCTACAATGACAGTCCAAATATCCTGTAAAAAAAAAAAAGGTCAACCAAAGAAGCTAAAAACTGAAAATGTATAACTATATTAATAACTGATTAGTTGTTTAAAATGACTTGTTAAACAGAAATACAAAACATTTTCTGTGTAAAGCTTCTCAGCTGTGAGGATTTGCTTTTTTCTCTGCTGTGTATCATAGTAATTGTAATAAAGCACATAGCGGCTATCACCTCGGGCTCTGGGAAAATTGTGACGGGAATTGTTCCAACAGTTTGTACACGTAAATAACTTTTTTTTGCATGCATGAGTTGTTAGGTGTTTTACGCACATTGTTTGCTGGTATTGCTGACAGGTTAGTGATGTGCAACTCTGAACCAATAAATATGGAACCATCACAAGTTTATTTAGAACGTAATGAATTAAACTTTTAACCTGCACCATCTTCACTGTAACCATGTTGTGTCAAGACCATGAAATCTTTTAGTCAGTTATTCAAAGTGCTGTCTTCCACATTTTGGTTTTCTCAACTGAAACTATGAGGTTAGTTCGCTGTCATATTCTTTTCTTCAATCAATTCAATCTGTAAGAAAAGGCGGGGGGGGGGGGGACGGACAAAGAGTTAAAACAACAGAGGGGTCGAGCTGTAGAGAGACAGGAGTGAAGAATGATGCTGGCACAGAGACGGGGTGGGAGGGGGGGGCATGTTATGACATCAGATGTCGTTAACCAATTAGACGGGGTGTTGCAGGAGAGTGGTTCCAGCAGCCACTAAAAGCCTCACTTTCACTGACCTCAGGAAGAGAGAATTTAATAACAATCTCTCCTTTCCCCCATACTCATTCTATCCTTTGTCAGCAGCCACTTCAGTAATGGCCGTCTTTGTCCTTCGTGAGCTGCTGGACCCTTATCTATGTAAAGCTGAGCAAACCTGCCCATCTGGAGCACTGAGTTAGAAACCTGAGGCCCGGGCTACTTAAACTGTGTGTCAAGATCGCAGATTGTTTGCTGATTGCTCCTGGGTTTCCACATGACCAGATTAGCAATTAGCTTTAATGAGCTTCGGTCAGAAGGTGAAGCTGCAGAATGATCTCATTCGGGTTTTGAATAAGGAAAAGGGTAAGCAACACTTGAGCTTAACTAAAGCGGAGACCTGGGAAAGAGTTCAGCTACCTGCTAAAAGAAGGACACTGTAGTTTAGACAGTTTACAAATTAATAACTGCAGAATATGACACAAACTGCTAAGAATAGAGACCTACAATATGTCTGTGACATTACAGAGGCAGATATCTCTTTCTTTGAAACTGTCTTGCTAATGTAAAAAGACAATCTGTCCCAGAGCTCATAAGCATTCTCACAAACACACATACAAGTGTAGCTGCTGTGAGAGGAACAGCTGAGCTTTAGATTGCTCCAAAATCCCCCGTGACCATGAGTTTGGGCCAGAGGGGTGAAATAAACTTACCACCTGCTACTGGTAGTCCACACACACTCTCACTCACACATAGAAACACACACACACACACACACACACACACACACACACACACACACACACACACACACACACACACACACACACACACACACACACACACACACACACACACACACACACACACACACACACACACACACTTTTCACTAACATCTGCCACTGCAGTCCCTTGTGTTTTGCCAACACCGGAAACTTTCAGACTAATAGTCACAGCTCAAGGCAGTGCTTACAGTTTCCCAGCTTTTAATGGCTGTTCGCCTTCCATCATTAATGCATATCAATCACCATAAACACACAGAGACACATGCAGAGCGCACATACAGCGGGATTTGTATCAGTGAGCTGTGAATAACGGAGCTGACAGCCTCTGCAGTGAGTATTCAGCTGTTAAAAGTTCAGAGGGAGCAAGCCGAGTGATGGAGGAAGAGACAGAGCGGAGAAGGAACATAAAAGAAGGGAGAAGGAGATTGAGATGAGACGTACCTGCAACACTCAGGTGATTACAAAAGAGAAGGAAATAACAGAAATATGATCTGAGACGATGCAGCAGCTTTGTAGTGAATACAAATATGATGAATTATGTATGAATTGTGTATGGCTTTGGAGATGCTGTATGTACTGAAAAGGGCACCTGTTATTTTGCAGAACAAGAGGAAGTTTTGAAGTCTTATTTACAACAGCCTCAACAACTGTATAGGTCATTCCCAACCCTACAACACCTACATCTCCTAGAAATAAAATTTTAAACAAAACTGCAACAACAAATACATTTTAGAGGAAAAGTCTTTGAACCAGATTACATTTTCTATCACTGTTGTGTGGATATATTGTTTGTTAACATATCTGGTAAGTTGTGAATGTCTTGATACTAAATGTAACATGTTCACTGATCTTTTTACATACAACAGTTATCATGCAATTGGAAACTTTTTTTATGGAGTTCATGGAGTCAATGCGTTGCACACAATATAAATATTATTCTTGTAAACTTTATAGATATATTGATCCAGAACTTTATGTAAAGAAGAATTCAGTGAAAACCTTGCTCCCGTCATAATTAATGAAACTTAACAAAGGCACTCACAGTTCTTGTTTAAGGTTAGCAAAATATCCTGTTTCTGTTTTAATACAGAAAATGTCCACAGTGCCTTTAAACAACTCATGTTTATTTACACATCCTGCAGACAGGAGCCTGGACATGCAAACTTGTAAAAGTCACAGTGGACAATAAATAATTAACTCATTCTAAACAACTCAGTAAGTTTGACGGAAAAAACATGGTTAAAGGTAGAGGCCCAAAATTAAAGCACATTTTACTGAAAAATGTGGCCCTTGAAATCATCATGTAAATAGCGATTAAACATCAATTCCATCTTTAATCTAATGTAAATCACATGACAAGAAAGGCTTTTTTTTAAACCTCTATGAGCTGATAGTACCTGAGGGTAATGGTTCACACAGAAGTTTTGATTGAATTATTCTTTGTATAAAGTTATGGATCAGTAGATCTATAAAACTTACAAGAAAACAATATACATTGTGTACAATAAATAGACTCCAACTGGAAGACTGATTGAAACACATGTGTGTTCATACAGACATGCAAGTGGTCATGGAGGACAAACAGCGATCAAATGTCCAGCCCCTCTTGCCTGACTCTCTTTCATCTTTGCATGCTAATTAACCTTGACCTGAAACCTCCCAGTACTTAATTGCTACCATGGCAACGCCTGCCATTTGCAGAACTGCCCCACACACACATGCGCACACATGTACACACACGTACACACATGCAGAATGCAGTGTTCAATTAGAACCATCCATTATGCTTGACTAGCAACAGTCATCACCATTAGCCCATCAGATATCACCTGTCTCTGTCTGTTTCTGCCCCATCAACTCAAAGAGATGCAGGGGAGGAAGACGGCAGAGAGAGAGGAGATTACAAAAAAAAGAGTATTCAAGGCATAAATGTGATAGACAGACAAAAAAAAATTAAGAAAGAAATTAAAAAAGGAAAGGATCTACAGTGGTGGATAAATTCCTTAGTTTAAAGTAAAACAAATAAAAGTAAATGAAGTTTCATCTGCAAATTCTCATTTTAGAAGCTTCATTGAGATAATGTTTATTTATATGTTTCTGCGTGAACAAAAATGACACTAACAGTTAGGGGATTTAATGATGTGGATCCCAACATAGGGGTCATGCTCCCTCCAAAAGGTCAAAAGATAAATCTGTAAAACAAAGAAGAAAAAGTAAAATTGTGCTGAAAAAAACTGTGGTATTTTTCTTTGGCATTGATCAATCTTTGGGTAATTTCAGATTATAATATCTCTTTGGTCCTCAATCTGTGATTTGAATTAAATTAAGTAAAAAGTATGGCAAGGTAATGGAAGCAAAAACCATAATATTTCTCTCCACAAAGTAGTGGAAGTGAAATGATTAGAGATATCAAGAAACACAAAATGAATAATTAAGTTAAGTGTAAATACTCTATCTCTAAACTGTACCTGTGTACATCTACTTAGTTACTTTCTACCACTGAGGATCTGTGATATCTGCAGAGAATTTTGCTACTCCTGACAATAAACTGCAAGAATGGAAAAGACTTGGAAAAAGAAATGAGAGAGTTTGAAGGTAAAAGGAGTCACAGAAGTGAAGACAAAGGCAGAAAAAAAGGCAGCTCAGTAAAAAAGGCTATAAAAGTCAGCCAAGCCAACCCAATAGCTGCTATCTCCTGAAAGAGCTGATAGAGGGAAATGAAGCAGGAGATGGGGAGCACAGCCGTAATTTTAGAAATGCAGATTCAAAGTATTTTCCTCCTCCCCCCATCTTCAACCTGCTGCTGGATGACACACCGACACAGTAACTTATACACACACACATGCATCCATATAGACTCAGGTCAAATGAGGCTTGTCCTGCCTTCAACACTAAAATTACAAACCTGCATGGGACCAGCATGCACACACACACACACACACACACACACACACACACACACACACACACACACACACACACACACACACACACACACACACACACACACACACACACACACACACACACACACACACACACACACACACACACACACACACACAAACATTGGTATTAGTACTTAGTTGTGTCTGAACATGCAGGTTGCCAGGCAGTGATATGTGTTGTGGTTAATAACTCTTTCCTCTCCTCTCCTCCCTCTTTGCCTCCTGCTCCATCTCATCACTGCTTTACTTTCTTTTCCTTCAACTTTCCATAACACAGGTGCTGAAGACCAAAAGAATGCTGGCTACTGCAGTTTAGGGGCAGGACATACACACACACACACACACACACACACACACACACACACACACACACACACACACACACACACACACACACACACACACACACACACACACACACACACACACACACACACACACACACTCTGCTGCACCCCTATCATTTTAACCAAGCCTTTTTAACTTGCTTGAGGCAAAGACGACTGTAACTGCTGGTTCATCTGGGGCCACTGTGGACGGTATTGATTTGATCTAAAACCAGTATGTAGCCACTTCCAGTCAGCAATATTAATGTTTTGAGTTCTGCACTAAAAAGTCCAACAAGTCCTCAAACCTGAACGACCATACAGGTCACTTGCCCCTTCCCTCTGAATATGACCTACAGGAGTTGGAGATAAACAAACAACCTTATGAGGGGAAATATGAGGGTTTTGGTTAGAATAGCGGACCTTTGTTGTCATGCTGTAATAAACACATGGTTAAGTTGGTCATATTTAAAAGTAAGCTGAAATCACCTGCTTGCCTGAATCATATATGAAGTCAGTTATTTATTTATTTTTACAGAAAGAAAGTGTCAAAAAGTCAGTTAAAAGATGACTGCAAAACTTCATTGAGTAAACGTCTATGCTGTCAGAGTCCTGCTGGAATTTTATTTTAAACTCCGTAAAGATCATTGAAGCCATCACTACACACTTTGGTATACTCTCTGTCACGGTTACTTTTTCTTTGATCAGATAGTTGGATTGTATTAAAAAAATGCAGATAACCTGGAAAGTAATTTTGGAAGTTTTCGCATATATTTTCTTTAATAGAGGAAAAGTTTTTATAGAGTTTTTGTGATAAAATCAATGTTTATGTTGTCCTGTTATTTAAACCAGATGAGGTCAAATCTTGGTAAATGGCTGGACAATGTCTGAAACACTGTGGCGCTTTTAATTTGAAATGGATACAGGAAGTCACACCATTCAGCCGAACAATTGTATAACTTGGGCTATTTTGTTCAATTAAATGCTGTTCACATGTTTGTGAAAAACAAAGCACCAAAGCGAATTCAAGTGTTAAAGTTTTGAACAAAATTCAGCTCTCATGAAATCATCAAGTTCAGGAGTGTTGTGATTCAACAAAGAGAGTAATTGGCAGGATACCAGCCAGTTTGTCTCACATTTCCTTATGACTTTATGGGACTGTATGAGAACACACAATGAAAACAATGGAAACACCAGTTTTACAAACAAGGGGAATTCCACTTCTTTTTCTCTTCCACAGTGCTGTCCAGCACCTTTAAACCCTGATTCCACAGCAAAACATCCTCAGCTGCTAAGATGTCTGGGAAACACCAAGTGTTACTGAGCGGATCACAGGGGCACCTCAGACAGGAATCTTATGAGCACTGAATACACACACACAGACAGTAACCCACCTACCCAGAGTGCTGCTTGTAATTATGAGAGCTTTAAAACAGGCTGGCATCATAGCCTTGGGTTGCTCTTTCCCTTGCTGCCTCTCTTTCAAACTGTAATAGTTATGTGTGCACTGTCACTGTTTAGGTTTTTAGATTGTTTTCTAACTTTCACTGCTGTCTGTAACAATCTCCCAAAATAATATACTAAATGTTAGTTTTTCTGTACAGACACATATCTAGTCACCTACTGTACACACATGCACAAAATAACTAAATAGTAAACTCACAGTCTGGTGGAGATAGCAAGAGTGGACAGAGGTCGATGATAAAGAGCAAAGCATTAAAGGAGGGGAAATTCAAGGCATGCCAAAGCATGGCGTCATTATCAATTTCTCAGCAGCTGTTTTTGGAGTAAAATGTGCAGACTTGCAGTCACAATTTAAAACGAAAAGCACTTAAGGATGAATCGTCATCTCCAAAGTCAAACACACAGCAAAAAAAGAAAAAGGGCTTCAGTGTAACATACAGCTTGTGGCTGAGATTAGACGCAGGAAATGAGGCGGATGAAGGACAAACATCACTTACACTCCAGGAAAAAAAAGTCAATGAGTTGACAAAACAGCTGAAGAACAGAAATGGATCTGATGTTAAGAAAACAAATTGTTAAAATTCCTCTTTCTGAACTCATAAATTTGTCTGCCAATGAGCTGTCAGGACGCAAGTGACCCTGACTCCTAATTTGTTGACCTCTGACCAAGGAACGGAAAAAAACCTGCACACAAACACACACACTTTCTCCTCTGTGTCTCCTCTTGTTCCTCCCTCACGCTCTCCTTCATTTCCATTTCTACATTTTGGCCAATCGTCCATAATTGAATTTCTCAGAACGATGAGGCTCTGTCTTTGTATTTCCATCACATCAAACCTTATAGTGTTGCAATGAGCCAGAATCTACATGCACACACACACACACACACACACACACACACAAAACAAGGGAGAGGGTGTGAAGCCTTCTAACCGTGTGAAATATTTAAGAGGGCCAGGGGTGTGTGTGGGAGGAGGAGGGGGGGGTGCTGTGTAGGGAGAGAGAGAAAGAGTGAGAGAGCTTCAGGAGAACCATAAACCACAAAAGCTCTCCTTCGACTCGGCCCATTTAGGCCCATTTAGACACAACACACTTTCGAGAGAGCGAGACTGAAGGGAAGAAAAAAAAAGGACGAAAAAAAAAGAGAGGGCGAAGAGAGGAAGCACATGAGCCCCAGTTATTGTTACTGCTTGACAGAGAAACAGACAGATGAAGGAAAAACAAGTGTGAGGAAGAAGGAGTGATATCAAATGATCACAGTCCTAACTTGTCTTTGCATAGTTTATCTGATCACCCTTTCAGATAGCATCTGTTTTATCCTGCATTACCCAATCTTCCTGGCATCCTGTGAGAGTGTGTGTGTGTGTGTGTGTGTGTGTGTGTGTGTGTGTGTGTGTGTGTGTGTGTGTGTGTGTGTGTGTGTGTGTGTGTGTGTGTGTGTGTGCGTGCGTGCGTGTGTGTGTGTGTGTGTGCGTGCCCGGAGTGTGTGTTCTACTCTCTGACACTTGCTGAGAGGTCATAGTTCTTTTGAGCAGCCGTCCAATTACGGGGGGGCATGGTGTTACCGTAGAGATGACAGAAAACTGTAATTGGATAATGACACATCAGGGTTGGAACCTGTCATTAGACACATGCAAAGACACATACATGTACACTTGGGCGTATGCGCACACACACACACACACACACACACACACACACACACACACACACACACACACACACACACACACACACACACACACACACACACACACACACACACACACACACACACACACACACACACACAGAGGTTGGGTACCAACCTATGATTACAAACCTGCTGATCTATCACCAGCCTCCAGCTACCGAGCTACAATGTCACACTTTCTCTTTTTCTCTCGTCGTCTCTCACATTAATCTTTATGTTTCATCTCCTCTGAATCCAAAAGTTACATTTGTTTATATATGAATGTGTTTTAATGTATATTTTATACCTATGACATCCTAAAAGTTGGTTTTAAAATGGTTTTAAAGTTTAAAACTATCTTGAAGTGGCAGCGACTGGACGTGTTGTGGGTCTGTTTCTGGCCCGAGTCCTCACATTATGTAAACATAGTGCGTTTTAATGAGCCTGGGTCGCCGTGGTCACTTCAAACACACTCAGCTTTTGGTGAAATAATGTGAGAGGCTCTAAACTTGTGAGTAACATCTCTGGGAGCAATCACTGGTCAGCTCCCAGTTTCCTCTCTTGGTTTCTTCTGTATCATTACCATGGATGAGGGTCTTGCATAAGCCTCTCCAAACCAATGTGAGGCTCAGGGAGAGAGAGATGGGGAGGGGAGTGAGGAGTAAGTGTATGCAAGAAAAAGTGCAAGGGAAACGAATTAAGAGAAAGGTGCTGGAGAGAGAAACGGAAGATAATAGCAAAACGGGCAGAGACAGACAAGGAGGGGAAGAAAATGAGGGCACAAAAAAAAGACCAAGTGAGCAGGAGAGGCAGCGAGGGAGGGCCGTGAGGTTTTCTTTTGTGGTGGTTGGAGAGTGACAGGGGTGCCAATAGAGTGGCCAGCGATGACGGTCCCACTGGAGAATGCCGGCTATGCCAGTGGAGTGGCACTAATGGAGCCAGAGAGGGGATGCAGTTGCCTGCCCCGGAGGGGGGATATTGTGCAACTGGACAAGGCGGCTTGACACAGAGCCAAGATGGAGGATTAGAGCAGAGGGAGGGAGGCACCCAGGGCAGAGAAAGACAGCCATGTTAGGTCTGCTGACTGATTGACATGAACTGAACTCTTTCTGTCTTACATTTGACTGCTGAGACTCAGTAAGCGGCCAGAGTTTTTGT